>NC_091212.1:4335044-4377597 GCF_040958095.1 Procambarus clarkii | reverse complement strand
TAAATTTCATAATAATTTCCCTAAATTAAGATAACTGTTCGTCTGGAGTTTTGGTCGTTGGGTTTGATCAATCTTGGCTTTTTGCATGAATCCTCGGGATGTTACGGTCATCTTTTCTAGCTCGCTTTTTGGCTGCAAATATTCGGTGCGGTTTTGCTCACAATTTTGTATCGTCATATCAATGAAGTGCAGGGAGTTTGCTTATTACTTTTGATGGAATCATTCAAAGTAATGATCTTCTTATCGAGGCTTGTGACCAGCGTATCATTTCTTTTTTTCATTGGTACATCTGTAGACTGATTTTGTTTATCGCTTGTTTTTGCCTTATTGTCGATTACGACCTTTTCCTCCATCTGTTGGAAATTTGCTTGCGAGCCTAGAGTCTTCTTTATCGGAGCACATACTCTTTTTGGCCTAGTTGGTTTGCGAATACAACATTCGTATATAATTTCTGCCATGGCTCTGTATATTGGACCTGTTGTGTTACAGGAAAATCTATTATTTTTCTTAATATCGGTTAGAATTCACAGACTAATGAGTAAAGTTTCTCCAAGATATGTTTTGGCAAAATATTGAAAAACACGTAAATTATGCGTCCACAAACGTATTTTCTGGTCTGTGCTAAGAACTAGACTGAATTATTCAAGGAGCGGGTTCCTTTTATATATACCCCAAGAGTTGTGTAAGTGAGGTGATTGACCTGAGCCTGAGTACATATAGGAATAACAATAGTGATATTAAATATATTTTCTGGCTCACCAAAGTCCATGCTACATGGACACTTCGTTCTGAGTAGCTAAATCCGAAACAACAACAACAGTGATTTTATTAGTGTAAGAGAGAGAGAGAGAGAGAGAGAGAGAGAGAGAGAGAGAGAGAGAGAGAGAGAGAGAGATTGTCAGGTACAGTTTAATGCTGATAAATGCAAAGTTCTGAGGCTAGGTAATGATATAGTTACAAGATACGAGCTAGATGGTGTTGAGATTGCGAAGTGGATTGCGAAAGGGATCTGGTAGTTATGATTAGTAAGAATTTAAAACAATAGGATCAATGCATGAATGTTCGTAATAAGGCAAATTGGACACTGGGATTTATTTATCGAAGCGTTAGTAACAAGCGACCCTGATGTGGTCTTCAGCTGTATCTTGCTCGGTTAGGCCCAATTTAGATTATTCAGTTCAGTTTTGGTCGCTGTCCTATAGAATGGATATAAATTCACTTGAACGTGTCCAGTGTAGGATGACTAAGTTAAAACCCTAATTAGAAATCTTTCATATGTAGAAAGATTAACAAAGTTTAAATTGCATTAACTGGAAAGGCGTGGTTATAAATAGAAGCTGTCTCGTATGGGCCAATAGGCCTTCTGCAGTTACCTTTGTTCTTATATTAATAAGATACAAGCTAGATGGTGATGAGATTGCCGACTTTGATTTGCAAATCTGAGAGATTTGATTAGTAACAGTTTAAAACCTAAGGATCAATGCACGAATGTTCGTAATAAGGCAAATAGGACACTGTGATTTATTACTCGAAGCGTTAGTAAAAGGACATCTGGTGTGGTTCTTCAGGTATATCTTGCTCTAGTTAGGCCCATTTAGATTATGCAGGTCTGTTTTGGTCTCCGTACCATAGAATGGATATAAATTCTCTTGAACGTGTCAAGCTTAGGATGACAAAGTTAATTCCCCAAATTAGAAATCTTTCATATGAATAAAGATTAACAAAGCTTAAACTGCATTCACGGGAAAGGCGAAGAGTTAGTGGGTGACATGATTAAGGTTTACAAGTGGATGAATGGATATAATACAGGGGATATTAATGGAGTATTAAAAGTATCAACACACGACAGAATGCGAAATAATTGGATAAGTTTAGATTTAGGAAAGACTTGGGTAAATACTGGTTCGGTAACAGGGTTGTTGATTTGTGGAACCAATTACCATGAAACGCAGTGGAGGTGGGGTTCCTCGACTGTTTCAAGCATGGGTTGGACATGTATATGAGTGGGATTGGGTTGTTATAAATAGGAGGTGCCTCGTATGGGCCAATAGGCCTTCTGCAGTTACCTTCGTTCTTATGTTCTTATGTGTTATGCAGTAATTTGCTCAACAAATCAACAACCGAACCAGTATTTATCAAGGTCTTTCCTAAATCTAAACATGTCCAATTTATAACCTTTTTTCGAGTTCTATTTTGTTTTGATTCCTTTAATACCCTATTATTATCCCCCGTTTGTTATTCCCATTCGTCAACTTGTACACCTCTAATATGTCACCACTAGTTTTTTCACCTTATGTTAGTATTCTTTGCTTTCCTTATTCAGAGCAGACCTTTAGCGAAACATATAAAAGGCTGTATTAGTATGACAAGAAGTAAAATTTCCAGTTAAATACATGAACTCAAAACAAAATCGATGTAATGGAAATATATTGCATGAGCAGCAAAGATTTAGAGCGACAGAGGTAAATACTGATCACAAATTTCTATCTCTCTACATTAAAAAATTCGAAGGCACATTATACAAACAATTCTTTTAAATCTTTATTAAAAAATCATATTCCATCAGACATACAATTTTTACATTTAAAACTGTATATAGGGAGTTTAGCTTTTAAATTTCATAATAATTTCCCTAAATTAAGATAACTGTTCGTCTGGAGTTTTGGTCGTTGGGTTTGATCAATCTTGGCTTTTTGCATGAATCCTCGGGATTGTTACCGTCATCTTTTCTAGCTCGCTTTTTGGGCTGCAAATATTCGGTGCGGTTTTGCTCACAATTTTGTATCGTCATATCAAATGAAGTGCAGGGAGTTTGCTTATTACTTTTGATGGAATCATTCAAAGTAATGATCTTCTTATCGAGGCTTGTGACCAGCGTATCATTTCTTTTTTTCATTGGTACATCTGTAGACTGATTTTGTTTATCGCTTGTTTTTGCCTTATTGTCGATTACGACCTTTTCCTCCTCCTGTTGGAAATTTGCTTGCGAGCCTAGAGTCTTCTTTATCGGAGCACATACTCGTTTTGGCCTAGTTGGTTTGCGAATACAACATTCGTATATAATTTCTGCCATGGCTCTGTATATTGGACCTGTTGCGTTACAGGAAAATCTATTATTTTTCTTAATATCGGTTAGAATTCACAGACTGGAGTAAAGTTTCTTTCTGTGAAGGTTAAAATTCACAGACGGAGTAAAGTTTCTCCAAGATATGTTTTGGCAAAATATTGAAAAACACGTAAATTATGCGTCCACAAACGTATTTTCTGGTCTGTGCTAAGAACTAGACTGAATTATTCAAGGAGCGGGTTCCTTTTATATATACCCCAAGAGTTGTGTAAGTGAGGTGATTGACCTGAGCCTGAGTACATATAGGAATAACAATAGTGATATTAAATATATTTACTGGCTCACCAAAGTCCATGCTACATGGACACTTCGTTCTGAGTAGCTAAATCCGAAACAACAACAACAGTGATTTTATTAGTGTAAGAGAGAGAGAGTCTTAGAGTATTAGTCTTAGAGAGAGAGAGAGAGAGAGAGAGAGAGATAGAGAGAGATGAGATTGTCAGGTACAGTTTAATGCTGATAAATGCAAAGTTCTGAGGCTAGGTAATGATATAGTTACAAGATACGAGCTAGATGGTGTTGAGATTGCGAAGTGGGATTGCGAAAGGGATCTGGTAGTTATGATTAGTAAGAATTTAAAACAATAGGATCAATGCATGAATGTTCGTAATAAGGCAAATTGTACACTGGGATTTATTTATCGAAGCGTTAGTAACAAGCGACCTGATGTGGTTCTTCAGCTGTATCTTGCTCTGGTTAGGCCCAATTTAGATTATTCAGTTCAGTTTTGGTCGCTGTCCTATAGAATGGATATAAATTCACTTGAACGTGTCCAGTGTAGGATGACTAAGTTAAAACCCTAAATTAGAAATCTTTCATATGTAGAAAGATTAACAAAGTTTAAATTGCATTAACTGGAAAGGCGTGGTTATAAATAGAAGCTGTCTCGTATGGGCCAATAGGCCTTCTGCAGTTACCTTTGTTCTTATATTAATAAGATACAAGCTAGATGGTGATGAGATTGCCGATTTGATTTGCAAATCTGAGAGATTTGATTAGTAACAGTTTAAAACCTAAGGATCAATGCACGAATGTTCGTAATAAGGCAAATAGGACACTGTGATTTATTACTCGAAGCGTTAGTAAAAGGACATCTGGTGTGGTTCTTCAGGTATATCTTGCTCTAGTTAGGCCCCATTTAGATTATGCAGGTCTGTTTTGGTCTCCGTACCATAGAATGGATATAAATTCTCTTGAACGTGTCAAGCTTAGGATGACAAAGTTAATTCCCCAAATTAGAAATCTTTCATATGAATAAAGATTAACAAAGCTTAAACTGCATTCACGGGAAAGGCGAAGAGTTAGTGGGTGACATGATTAAGGTTTACAAGTGGATGAATGGATATAATACAGGGGATATTAATGGAGTATTAAAAGTATCAACACACGACAGAATGCGAAATAATTGGATAAGTTTAGATTTAGGAAAGACTTGGGTAAATACTGGTTCGGTAACAGGGTTGTTGATTTGTGGAACCAATTACCATGAAACGCAGTGGAGGTGGGGTTCCTCGACTGTTTCAAGCATGGGTTGGACATGTATATGAGTGGGATTGGGTTGTTATAAATA
Source organism: Procambarus clarkii (assembly GCF_040958095.1). Classification (NCBI taxonomy): domain Eukaryota; kingdom Metazoa; phylum Arthropoda; class Malacostraca; order Decapoda; family Cambaridae; genus Procambarus; species Procambarus clarkii. Next base: position 4,372,900 of record NC_091212.1, on the reverse strand, counting down.
GGAGGTGCCTCGTATGGGCCAATAGGCCTTCTGCAGTTACCTTCGTTCTTATGTTCTTATGTGTTATGCAGTAATTTGCTCAACAAATCAACAACCGAACCCGTATTTATCAAGGTCTTTCCTAAATCTAAACATGTCCAATTTATAACCTTTTTTCGAGTTCTATTTTGTTTTGATTCCTTTAATACCCTATTATTATCCCCCGTTTGTTATTCCCATTCGTCAACTTGTACACCTCTAATATGTCACCACTAGTTTTTCACCTTATGTTAGTATTCTTTGCTTTCCTTATTCAGAGCAGACCTTTAGCGAAACATATAAAAGCTGTATTAGTATGACAAGAAGTAAAAATTTCCAGTTAAATACATGAACTCAAAACAAAAATCGATGTAATGGAAATATATTGCATGAGCAGCAAAGATTTAGAGCGACAGAGGTAAATACTGATCACAAATTTCTATCTCTCTACATTAAAAATTCGAAGGCACATTATACAAACAATTCTTTTAATCTTTATTAAAAAATCATATTCCATCAGACATACAATTTTTACATTTAAAACTGTATATAGGGAGTTTAGCTTTTAAATTTCATAATAATTTCCCTAAATTAAGATAACTGTTCGTCTGGAGTTTTGGTCGTTGGGTTTGATCAATCTTGGCTTTTTGCATGAATCCTCGGGATTGTTACCGTCATCTTTTCTAGCTCGCTTTTTGGGCTGCAAATATTCGGTGCGGTTTTGCTCACAATTTTGTATCGTCATATCAAATGAAGTGCAGGGAGTTTGCTTATTACTTTTGATGGAATCATTCAAAGTAATGATCTTCTTATCGAGGCTTGTGACCAGCGTATCATTTCTTTTTTTCATTGGTACATCTGTAGACTGATTTTGTTTATCGCTTGTTTTTGCCTTATTGTCGATTACGACCTTTTCCTCCTCCTGTTGGAAATTTGCTTGCGAGCCTAGAGTCTTCTTTATCGGAGCACATACTCGTTTTGGCCTAGTTGGTTTGCGAATACAACATTCGTATATAATTTCTGCCATGGCTCTGTATATTGGACCTGTTGCGTTACAGGAAAATCTATTATTTTTTCTTAATATCGGTTAGAATTCACAGACTGGAGTAAAGTTTCTTTCTGTGAAGGTTAAAATTCACAGACGGAGTAAAGTTTCTCCAAGATATGTTTTGGCAAAATATTGAAAAACACGTAAATTATGCGTCCACAACGTATTTTCTGGTCTGTGCTAAGAACTAGACTGAATTATTCAAGGAGCGGGTTCCTTTTATATATACCACCAAGAGTTGTGTAAGTGAGGTGATTGACCTGAGCCTGAGTACATATAGGAATAACAATAGTGATATTAAATATATTTACTGGCTCACCAAAGTCCATGCTACATGGACACTTCGTTCTGAGTAGCTAAATCCGAAACAACAACAACAGTGATTTTATTAGTGTAAGAGAGAGAGAGTCTTAGAGTATTAGTCTTAGAGAGAGAGAGAGAGAGAGAGAGAGAGAGATGAGAGAGAGAGAGAGAGATTGTCAGGTACAGTTTAATGCTGATAAATGCAAAGTCTGAGGCTAGGTAATGATATAGTTACAAGATACGAGCTAGATGGTGTTGAGATTGCGAAGTGGGATTGCGAAAGGGATCTGGTAGTTATGATTAGTAAGAATTTTAAAACAATAGGGATCAATGCATGAATGTTCGTAATAAGGCAAATTGGTACACTGGGATTTATTTATCGAAGCGTTAGTAACAAGCGACCTGATGTGGTTCTTCAGCTGTATCTTGCTCTGGTTAGGCCCAATTTAGATTATTCAGTTCAGTTTTGGTCGCTGTCCTATAGAATGGATATAAATTCACTTGAACGTGTCCAGTGTAGGATGACTAAGTTAAAACCCTAAATTAGAAATCTTTCATATGTAAGAAAGATTAAACAAAGTTTAAATTGCATTAACTGGAAAGGCGTGGTTATAAATAGAAGCTGTCTCGTATGGGCCAATAGGCCTTCTGCAGTTACCTTTGTTCTTATATTAATAAGATACAAGCTAGATGGTGATGAGATTGCCGATTTGATTTGCAAATCTGAGAGATTTGATTAGTAACAGTTTAAAACCTAAGGATCAATGCACGAATGTTCGTAATAAGGCAAATAGGACACTGTGATTTATTACTCGAAGCGTTAGTAAAAGGACATCTGGTGTGGTTCTTCAGGTATATCTTGCTCTAGTTAGGCCCCATTTAGATTATGCAGGTCTGTTTTGGTCTCCGTACCATAGAATGGATATAAATTCTCTTGAACGTGTCAAGCTTAGGATGACAAAGTTAATTCCCCAAATTAGAAATCTTTCATATGAATAAAGATTAACAAAGCTTAAACTGCATTCACGGGAAAGGCGAAGAGTTAGTGGGTGACATGATTAAGGTTTACAAGTGGATGAATGGATATAATACAGGGGATATTAATGGAGTATTAAAAGTATCAACACACGACAGAATGCGAAATAATTGGATAAGTTTAGATTTAGGAAAGACTTGGGTAAATACTGGTTCGGTAACAGGGTTGTTGATTTGTGGAACAATTACCATGAAACGCAGTGGAGGTGGGTTCCTCGACTGTTTCAAGCATGGGTTGGACATGTATATGAGTGGGATTGGGTTGTTATAAATAGGAGGTGCCTCGTATGGGCCAATAGGCCTTCTGCAGTTACCTTCGTTCTTATGTTCTTATGTGTTATGCAGTAATTTGCTCAACAAATCAACAACCGAACCGTATTTATCAAGGTCTTTCCTAAATCTAAACATGTCCAATTTATAACCTTTTTTCGAGTTCTATTTTGTTTTGATTCCTTTAATACCCTATTATTATCCCCCGTTTGTTATTCCCATTCGTCAACTTGTACACCTCTAATATGTCACCACTAGTTTTTCACCTTATGTTAGTATTCTTTGCTTTCCTTATTCAGAGCAGACCTTTAGCGAAACATATAAAAGGCTGTATTAGTATGACAAGAAGTAAAAATTTCCAGTTAAATACATGAACTCAAAACAAAAATCGATGTAATGGAAATATATTGCATGAGCAGCAAAGATTTAGAGCGACAGAGGTAAATACTGATCACAAATTTCTATCTCTCTACATTAAAAAATTCGAAGGCACATTATACAAACAATTCTTTTAAATCTTTATTAAAAAATCATATTCCATCAGACATACAATTTTTACATTTAAAACTGTATATAGGGAGTTTAGCTTTTAAATTTCATAATAATTTCCCTAAATTAAGATAACTGTTCGTCTGGAGTTTTGGTCGTTGGGTTTGATCAATCTTGGCTTTTTGCATGAATCCTCGGGATTGTTACCGGTCATCTTTTCTAGCTCGCTTTTTGGGCTGCAAATATTCGGTGCGGTTTTGCTCACAATTTTGTATCGTCATATCAAATGAAGTGCAGGGAGTTTGCTTATTACTTTTGATGGAATCATTCAAAGTAATGATCTTCTTATCGAGGCTTGTGACCAGCGTATCATTTCTTTTTTTCATTGGTACATCTGTAGACTGATTTTGTTTATCGCTTGTTTTTGCCTTATTGTCGATTACGACCTTTTCCTCCTTCTGTTGGAAATTTGCTTGCGAGCCTAGAGTCTTCTTTATCGGAGCACATACTCTTTTTGGCCTAGTTGGTTTGCGAATACAACATCGTATATAATTTCTGCCATGGCTCTGTATATTGGACCTGTTGCGTTACAGGAAAATCTATTATTTTTCTTAATATCGGTTAGAATTCACAGACTAATGAGTAAAGTTTCTCCAAGATATGTTTTTGGCAAAATATTGAAAAACACGGAAATTATGCGTCCACAAACGTATTTTCTGGTCTGTGCTAAGAACTAGACTGAATTATTCAAGGAGCGGGTTCCTTTTATATATACCCCAAGAGTTGTGTAAGTGAGGTGATTGACCTGAGCCTGAGTACATATAGGAATAACAATAGTGATATTAAATATATTTTCTGGCTCACCAAAGTCCATGCTACATGGACACTTCGTTCTGAGTAGCTAAATCCGAAACAACAACAACAGTGATTTTATTAGTGTAAGAGAGAGAGAGAGAGAGAGAGAGAGAGAGAGAGAGAGAGAGAGAGAGAGAGAGAGAGAGAGAGAGAGAGAGAGAGAGAGAGAGATTGTCAGGTACAGTTTAATGCTGATAAATGCAAAGTTCTGAGGCTAGGTAATGATATAGTTACAAGATACGAGCTAGATGGTGTTGAGATTGCGAAGTGGGATTGCGAAAGGGATCTGGTAGTTATGATTAGTAAGAATTTAAAACAATAGGATCAATGCATGAATGTTCGTAATAAGGCAAATTGGACACTGGGATTTATTTATCAAAGCGTTAGTAACAAGCGACCTGATGTGGTTCTTCAGCTGTATCTTGCTCTGGTTAGGCCCAATTTAGATTATTCAGTTCAGTTTTGGTCGCTGTCCTATAGAATGGATATAAATTCACTTGAACGTGTACAGTGTAGGATGACTAAGTTAAAACCCTAAATTAGAAATCTTTCATATGTAGAAAGATTAACAAAGTTTAAATTGCATTAACTGGAAAGGCGTGGTTATAAATAGAAGCTGTCTCGTATGGGCCAATAGGCCTTCTGCAGTTACCTTTGTTCTTATATTAATAAGATACAAGCTAGATGGTGATGAGATTGCCGACTTGATTTGCAAATCTGAGAGATTTGATTAGTAACAGTTTAAAACCTAAGGATCAATGCACGAATGTTCGTAATAAGGCAAATAGGACACTGTGATTTATTACTCGAAGCGTTAGTAAAAGGACATCTGGTGTGGTTCTTCAGGTATATCTTGCTCTAGTTAGGCCCCATTTAGATTATGCAGGTCTGTTTTGGTCTCCGTACCATAGAATGGATATAAATTCTCTTGAACGTGTCAAGCTTAGGATGACAAAGTTAATTCCCCAAATTAGAAATCTTTCATATGAATAAAGATTAACAAAGCTTAAACTGCATTCACGGGAAAGGCGAAGAGTTAGTGGGTGACATGATTAAGGTTTACAAGTGGATGAATGGATATAATACAGGGGATATTAATGGAGTATTAAAAGTATCAACACACGACAGAATGCGAAATAATTGGATAAGTTTAGATTTAGGAAAGACTTGGGTAAATACTGGTTCGGTAACAGGGTTGTTGATTTGTGGAACCAATTACCATGAAACGCAGTGGAGGTGGGGTTCCTCGACTGTTTCAAGCATGGGTTGGACATGTATATGAGTGGGATTGGGTTGTTATAAATAGGAGGTGCCTCGTATGGGCCAATAGGCCTTCTGCAGTTACCTTCGTTCTTATGTTCTTATGTGTTATGCAGTAATTTGCTCAACAAATCAACAACCGAACCAGTATTTATCAAGGTCTTTCCTAAATCTAAACATGTCCAATTTATAACCTTTTTTCGAGTTCTATTTTGTTTTGATTCCTTTAATACCCTATTATTATCCCCCGTTTGTTATTCCCATTCGTCAACTTGTACACCTCTAATATGTCACCACTAGTTTTTCACCTTATGTTAGTATTCTTTGCTTTCCTTATTCAGAGCAGACCTTTAGCGAAACATATAAAAGGCTGTATTAGTATGACAAGAAGTAAAAATTTCCAGTTAAATACATGAACTCAAAACAAAAATCGATGTAATGGAAATATATTGCATGAGCAGCAAAGATTTAGAGCGACAGAGGTAAATACTGATCACAAATTTCTATCTCTCTACATTAAAAAATTCGAAGGCACATTATACAAACAATTCTTTTAAATCTTTATTAAAAAATCATATTCCATCAGACATACAATTTTTACATTTAAAACTGTATATAGGAGTTTAGCTTTTAAATTTCATAATAATTTCCCTAAATTAAGATAACTGTTCATCTGGAGTTTTGGTCGTTGGGTTTGATCAATCTTGGCTTTTTGCATGAATCCTCGGGATTGTTACCGTCATCTTTTCTAGCTCGCTTTTTGGGCTGCAAATATTCGGTGCGGTTTTGCTCACAATTTTGTATCGTCATATCAAATGAAGTGCAGGGAGTTTGCTTATTACTTTTGATGGAATCATTCAAAGTAATGATCTTCTTATCGAGGCTTGTGACCAGCGTATCATTTCTTTTTTTTCATTGGTACATCTGTAGACTGATTTTGTTTATCGCTTGTTTTTGCCTTATTGTCGATTACGACCTTTTCCTCCTTCTGTTGGAAATTTGCTTGCGAGCCTAGAGTCTTCTTTATCGGAGCACATACTCTTTTTGGCCTAGTTGGTTTGCGAATACAACATTCGTATATAATTTCTGCCATGGCTCTGTATATTAGACCTGTTGCGTTACAGGAAAATCTAATATTTTTCTTAATATCGGTTAGAATTCACAGACTAATGAGTAAAGTTTCTCCAAGATATGTTTTGGCAAAATATTGAAAAACACGTAAATTATGCGTCCACAAACGTATTTTCTGGTCTGTGCTAAGAACTAGACTGAATTATTCAAGGAGCGGGTTCCTTTTATATATACCCCAAGAGTTGTGTAAGTGAGGTGATTGACCTGAGCCTGAGTACATATAGGAATAACAATAGTGATATTAAATATATTTACTGGCTCACCAAAGTCCATGCTACATGGACACTTCGTTCTGAGTAGCTAAATCCGAAACAACAACAACAGTGATTTTATTAGTGTAAGAGAGAGAGAGTCTTAGAGTATTAGTCTTAGAGAGAGAGAGAGAGAGAGAGAGAGAGAGAGAGAGAGATTGTCAGGTACAGTTTAATGCTGATAAATGCAAAGTTCTGAGGCTAGGTAATGATATAGTTACAAGATACGAGCTAGATGGTGTTGAGATTGCGAAGTGGGATTGCGAAAGGGATCTGGTAGTTATGATTAGTAAGAATTTAAAACAATAGGATCAATGCATGAATGTTCGTAATAAGGCAAATTGTACACCTGGATTTATTTATCGAAGCGTTAGTAACAAGCGACCTGATGTGGTTCTTCAGCTGTATCTTGCTCTGGTTAGGCCCAATTTAGATTATTCAGTTCAGTTTTGGTCGCTGTCCTATAGAATGGATATAAATTCACTTGAACGTGTCCAGTGTAGGATGACTAAGTTAAAACCCTAAATTAGAAATCTTTCATATGTAGAAAGATTAACAAAGTTTAAATTGCATTAACTGGAAAGGCGTGGTTATAAATAGAAGCTGTCTCGTATGGGCCAATAGGCCTTCTGCAGTTACCTTTGTTCTTATATTAATAAGATACAAGCTAGATGGTGATGAGATTGCCGATTTGATTTGCAAATCTGAGAGATTTGATTAGTAACAGTTTAAAACCTAAGGATCAATGCACGAATGTTCGTAATAAGGCAAATAGGACACTGTGATTTATTACTCGAAGCGTTAGTAAAAGGACATCTGGTGTGGTTCTTCAGGTATATCTTGCTCTAGTTAGGCCCCATTTAGATTATGCAGGTCTGTTTTGGTCTCCGTACCATAGAATGGATATAAATTCTCTTGAACGTGTCAAGCTTAGGATGACAAAGTTAATTCCCCAAATTAGAAATCTTTCATATGAATAAAGATTAACAAAGCTTAAACTGCATTCACGGGAAAGGCGAAGAGTTAGTGGGTGACATGATTAAGGTTTACAAGTGGATGAATGGATATAATACAGGGGATATTAATGGAGTATTAAAAGTATCAACACACGACAGAATGCGAAATAATTGGATAAGTTTAGATTTAGGAAAGACTTGGGTAAATACTGGTTCGGTAACAGGGTTGTTGATTTGTGGAACCAATTACCATGAAACGCAGTGGAGGTGGGGTTCCTCGACTGTTTCAAGCATGGGTTGGACATGTATATGAGTGGGATTGGGTTGTTATAAATAGGAGGTGCCTCGTATGGGCCAATAGGCCTTCTGCAGTTACCTTCGTTCTTATGTTCTTATGTGTTATGCAGTAATTTGCTCAACAAATCAACAACCGAACCCGTATTTATCAAGGTCTTTCCTAAATCTAAACATGTCCAATTTATAACCTTTTTTCGAGTTCTATTTTGTTTTGATTCCTTTAATACCCTATTATTATCCCCCGTTTGTTATTCCCATTCGTCAACTTGTACACCTCTAATATGTCACCACTAGTTTTTCACCTTATGTTAGTATTCTTTGCTTTCCTTATTCAGAGCAGACCTTTAGCGAAACATATAAAAGGCTGTATTAGTATGACAAGAAGTAAAAATTTCCAGTTAAATACATGAACTCAAAACAAAATCGATGTAATGGAAATATATTGCATGAGCAGCAAAGATTTAGAGCGACAGAGGTAAATACTGATCACAAATTTCTATCTCTCTACATTAAAAAATTCGAAGGCACATTATACAAACAATTCTTTTAAATCTTTATTAAAAAATCATATTCCATCAGACATACAATTTTTACATTTAAAACTGTATATAGGGAGTTTAGCTTTTAAATTTCATAATATTTTCCCTAAATTAAGATAACTGTTCGTCTGGAGTTTTGGTCGTTGGGTTTGATCAATCTTGGCTTTTTGCATGAATCCTCGGGATTGTTACGGTCATCTTTTCTAGCTCGCTTTTTGGGCTGCAAATATTCGGTGCGGTTTTGCTCACAATTTTGTATCGTCATATCAAATGAAGTGCAGGGAGTTTGCTTATTACTTTTGATGGAATCATTCAAAGTAATGATCTTCTTATCGAGGCTTGTGACCAGCGTATCATTTCTTTTTTTCATTGGTACATCTGTAGACTGATTTTGTTTATCGCTTGTTTTTGCCTTATTGTCGATTACGACCTTTTCCTCCTTCTGTTGGAAATTTGCTTGCGAGCCTAGAGTCTTCTTTATCGGAGCACATACTCTTTTTGGCCTAGTTGGTTTGCGAATACAACATTCGTGTATAATTTCTGCCATGGCTCTGTATATTAGACCTGTTGCGTTACAGGAAAATCTAATATTTTTCTTAATATCGGTTAGAATTCACAGACTAATGAGTAAAGTTTCTCCAAGATATGTTTTGGCAAAATATTGAAAAACACGTAAATTATGCGTCCACAAACGTATTTTCTGGTCTGTGCTAAGAACTAGACTGAATTATTCAAGGAGCGGGTTCCTTTTATATATACCCCAAGAGTTGTGTAAGTGAGGTGATTGACCTGAGCCTGAGTACATATAGGAATAACAATAGTGATATTAAATATATTTACTGGCTCACCAAAGTCCATGCTACATGGACACTTCGTTCTGAGTAGCTAAATCCGAAACAACAACAACAGTGATTTTATTAGTGTAAGAGAGAGAGAGTCTTAGAGTATTAGTCTTAGAGAGAGAGAGAGAGAGAGAGAGAGAGAGAGAGAGAGAGAGAGAGAGAGAGAGAGAGAGAGAGAGAGATTGTCAGGTACAGTTTAATGCTGATAAATGCAAAGTTCTGAGGCTAGGTAATGATATAGTTACAAGATACGAGCTAGATGGTGTTGAGATTGCGAAGTGGGATTGCGAAAGGGATCTGGTAGTTATGATTAGTAAGAATTTAAAACAATAGGATCAATGCATGAATGTTCGTAATAAGGCAAATTGTACACCTGGATTTATTTATCGAAGCGTTAGTAACAAGCGACCTGATGTGGTTCTTCAGCTGTATCTTGCTCTGGTTAGGCCCAATTTAGATTATTCAGTTCAGTTTTGGTCGCTGTCCTATAGAATGGATATAAATTCACTTGAACGTGTCCAGTGTAGGATGACTAAGTTAAAACCCTAAATTAGAAATCTTTCATATGTAGAAAGATTAACAAAGTTTAAATTGCATTAACTGGAAAGGCGTGGTTATAAATAGAAGCTGTCTCGTATGGGCCAATAGGCCTTCTGCAGTTACCTTTGTTCTTATATTAATAAGATACAAGCTAGATGGTGATGAGATTGCCGATTTGATTTGCAAATCTGAGAGATTTGATTAGTAACAGTTTAAAACCTAAGGATCAATGCACGAATGTTCGTAATAAGGCAAATAGGACACTGTGATTTATTACTCGAAGCGTTAGTAAAAGGACATCTGGTGTGGTTCTTCAGGTATATCTTGCTCTAGTTAGGCCCCATTTAGATTATGCAGGTCTGTTTTGGTCTCCGTACCATAGAATGGATATAAATTCTCTTGAACGTGTCAAGCTTAGGATGACAAAGTTAATTCCCCAAATTAGAAATCTTTCATATGAATAAAGATTAACAAAGCTTAAACTGCATTCACGGGAAAGGCGAAGAGTTAGTGGGTGACATGATTAAGGTTTACAAGTGGATGAATGGATATAATACAGGGGATATTAATGGAGTATTAAAAGTATCAACACACGACAGAATGCGAAATAATTGGATAAGTTTAGATTTAGGAAAGACTTGGGTAAATACTGGTTCGGTAACAGGGTTGTTGATTTGTGGAACCAATTACCATGAAACGCAGTGGAGGTGGGGTTCCTCGACTGTTTCAAGCATGGGTTGGACATGTATATGAGTGGGATTGGGTAGTTATAAATAGGAGGTGCCTCGTATGGGCCAATAGGCCTTCTGCAGTTACCTTCGTTCTTATGTTCTTATGTGTTATGCAGTAATTTGCTCAACAAATCAACAACCGAACCCGTATTTATCAAGGTCTTTCCTAAATCTAAACAAGTCCAATTTATAACCTTTTTTCGAGTTCTATTTTGTTTTGATTCCTTTAATACCCTATTATTATCCCCCGTTTGTTATTCCCATTCGTCAACTTGTACACCTCTAATATGTCACCACTAGTTTTTCACCTTATGTTAGTATTCTTTGCTTTCCTTATTCAGAGCAGACCTTTAGCGAAACATATAAAAGGCTGTATTAGTATGACAAGAAGTAAAAATTTCCAGTTAAATACATGAACTCAAAACAAAAATCGATGTAATGGAAATATATTGCATGAGCAGCAAAGATTTAGAGCGACAGAGGTAAATACTGATCACAAATTTCTATCTCTCTACATTAAAAAATTCGAAGGCACATTATACAAACAATTCTTTTAAATCTTTATTAAAAAATCATATTCCATCAGACATACAATTTTTACATTTAAAACTGTATATAGGGAGTTTAGCTTTTAAATTTCATAATAATTTCCCTAAATTAAAATAACTGTTCGTCTGGAGTTTTGGTCGTTGGGTTTGATCAATCTTGGCTTTTTGCATGAATCCTCGGGATTGTTACGGTCATCTTTTCTAGCTCGCTTTTTGGGCTGCAAATATTCGGTGCGGTTTTGCTCACAATTTTGTATCGTCATATCAAATGAAGTGCAGGGAGTTTGCTTATTACTTTTGATGGAATCATTCAAAGTAATGATCTTCTTATCGAGGCTTGTGACCAGCGTATCATTTCTTTTTTTCATTGGTACATCTGTAGACTGATTTTGTTTATCGCTTGTTTTTGCCTTATTGTCGATTACGACCTTTTCCTCCTTCTGTTGGAAATTTGCTTGCGAGCCTAGAGTCTTCTTTATCGGAGCACATACTCTTTTTGGCCTAGTTGGTTTGCGAATACAACATTCGTATATAATTTCTGCCATGGCTCTGTATATTAGACCTGTTGCGTTACAGGAAAATCTAATATTTTTCTTAATATCGGTTAGAATTCACAGACTAATGAGTAAAGTTTCTCCAAGATATGTTTTGGCAAAATATTGAAAAACACGTAAATTATGCGTCCACAAACGTATTTTCTGGTCTGTGCTAAGAACTAGACTGAATTATTCAAGGAGCGGGTTCCTTTTATATATACCCCAAGAGTTGTGTAAGTGAGGTGATTGACCTGAGCCTGAGTACATATAGGAATAACAATAGTGATATTAAATATATTTACTGGCTCACCAAAGTCCATGCTACATGGACACTTCGTTCTGAGTAGCTAAATCCGAAACAACAACAACAGTGATTTTATTAGTGTAAGAGAGAGAGAGTCTTAGAGTATTAGTCTTAGAGAGAGAGAGAGAGAGAGAGAGAGAGAGAGAGAGAGAGAGAGGAGAGAGAGAGAGAGAGAGAGAGAGAGAGAGAGAGATTGTCAGGTACAGTTTAATGCTGATAAATGCAAAGTTCTGAGGCTAGGTAATGATATAGTTACAAGATACGAGCTAGATGGTGTTGAGATTGCGAAGTGGGATTGCGAAAGGGATCTGGTAGTTATGATTAGTAAGAATTTAAAACAATAGGATCAATGCATGAATGTTCGTAATAAGGCAAATTGTACACTGGGATTTATTTATCGAAGCGTTAGTAACAAGCGACCTGCTGTGGTTCTTCAGCTGTATCTTGCTCTGGTTAGGCCCAATTTAGATTATTCAGTTCAGTTTTGGTCGCTGTCCTATAGAATGGATATAAATTCACTTGAACGTGTCCAGTGTAGGATGACTAAGTTAAAACCCTAAATTAGAAATCTTTCATATGTAGAAAGATTAACAAAGTTTAAATTGCATTAACTGGAAAGGCGTGGTTATAAATAGAAGCTGTCTCGTATGGGCCAATAGGCCTTCTGCAGTTACCTTTGTTCTTATATTAATAAGATACAAGCTAGATGGTGATGAGATTGCCGATTTGATTTGCAAATCTGAGAGATTTGATTAGTAACAGTTTAAAACCTAAGGATCAATGCACGAATGTTCGTAATAAGGCAAATAGGACACTGTGATTTATTACTCGAAGCGTTAGTAAAAGGACATCTGGTGTGGTTCTTCAGGTATATCTTGCTCTAGTTAGGCCCCATTTAGATTATGCAGGTCTGTTTTGGTCTCCGTACCATAGAATGGATATAAATTCTCTTGAACGTGTCAAGCTTAGGATGACAAAGTTAATTCCCCAAATTAGAAATCTTTCATATGAATAAAGATTAACAAAGCTTAAACTGCATTCACGGGAAAGGCGAAGAGTTAGTGGGTGACATGATTAAGGTTTACAAGTGGATGAATGGATATAATACAGGGGATATTAATGGAGTATTAAAAGTATCAACACACGACAGAATGCGAAATAATTGGATAAGTTTAGATTTAGGAAAGACTTGGGTAAATACTGGTTCGGTAACAGGGTTGTTGATTTGTGGAACCAATTACCATGAAACGCAGTGGAGGTGGGGTTCCTCGACTGTTTCAAGCATGGGTTGGACATGTATATGAGTGGGATTGGGTTGTTATAAATAGGAGGTGCCTCGTATGGGCCAATAGGCCTTCTGCAGTTACCTTCGTTCTTATGTTCTTATGTGTTATGCAGTAATTTGCTCAACAAATCAACAACCGAACCAGTATTTATCAAGGTCTTTCCTAAATCTAAACATGTCCAATTTATAACCTTTTTTCGAGTTCTATTTTGTTTTGATTCCTTTAATACCCTATTATTATCCCCCGTTTGTTATTCCCATTCGTCAACTTGTACACCTCTAATATGTCACCACTAGTTTTTCACCTTATGTTAGTATTCTTTGCTTTCCTTATTCAGAGCAGACCTTTAGCGAAACATATAAAAGGCTGTATTAGTATGACAAGAAGTAAAAATTTCCAGTTAAATACATGAACTCAAAACAAAAATCGATGTAATGGAAATATATTGCATGAGCAGCAAAGATTTAGAGCGACAGAGGTAAATACTGATCACAAATTTCTATCTCTCTACATTAAAAAATTCGAAGGCACATTATACAAACAATTCTTTTAAATCTTTATTAAAAAATCATATTCCATCAGACATACAATTTTTACATTTAAAACTGTATATAGGGAGTTTAGCTTTTAAATTTCATAATAATTTCCCTAAATTAAGATAACTGTTCATCTGGAGTTTTGGTCGTTGGGTTTGATCAATCTTGGCTTTTTGCATGAATCCTCGGGATTGTTACCGTCATCTTTTCTAGCTCGCTTTTTGGGCTGCAAATATTCGGTGCGGTTTTGCTCACAATTTTGTATCGTCATATCAAATGAAGTGCAGGGAGTTTGCTTATTACTTTTGATGGAATCATTCAAAGTAATGATCTTCTTATCGAGGCTTGTGACCAGCGTATCATTTCTTTTTTTCATTGGTACATCTGTAGACTGATTTTGTTTATCGCTTGTTTTTGCCTTATTGTCGATTACGACCTTTTCCTCCTTCTGTTGGAAATTTGCTTGCGAGCCTAGAGTCTTCTTTATCGGAGCACATACTCTTTTTGGCCTAGTTGGTTTGCGAATACAACATTCGTATATAATTTCTGCCATGGCTCTGTATATTAGACCTGTTGCGTTACAGGAAAATCTAATATTTTTCTTAATATCGGTTAGAATTCACAGACTAATGAGTAAAGTTTCTCCAAGATATGTTTTGGCAAAATATTGAAAAACACGTAAATTATGCGTCCACAAACGTATTTTCTGGTCTGTGCTAAGAACTAGACTGAATTATTCAAGGAGCGGGTTCCTTTTATATATACCCCAAGAGTTGTGTTAGTGAGGTGATTGAACTGAGCCTGAGTACATATAGGAATAACAATAGTGATATTAAATATATTTTCTGGGTCACCAAAGTCCATGCTACATGGACACTTCGTTCTGAGTAGCTAAATCCGAAACAACAACAACAGTGATTTTATAAGTGTAAGAGAGAGAGAGTCTTAGAGTATTAGTCTTAGAGAGAGAGAGAGAGAGAGAGAGAGAGAGAGAGAGAGAGAGAGAGAGAGAGAGAGAGAGAGAGAGAGAGAGAGAGAGAGAGAGAGAGAGAGAGAGAGAGAGAGAGAGAGAGAGATTGTCAGGTACAGTTTAATGCTGATAAATGCAAAGTTCTGAGGCTAGGTAATGATATAGTTACAAGATACGAGCTAGATGGTGTTGAGATTGCGAAGTGGGATTGCGAAAGGGATCTGGTAGTTATGATTAGTAAGAATTTAAAACAATAGGATCAATGCATGAATGTTCGTAATAAGGCAAATTGGACACTGGGATTTATTTATCGAAGCGTTAGTAACAAGCGACCTGATGTGGTTCTTCAGCTGTATCTTGCTCTGGTTAGGCCCAATTTAGATTATTCAGTTCAGTTTTGGTCGCTGTCCTATAGAATGGATATAAATTCACTTGAACGTGTCCAGTGTAGGATGACTAAGTTAAAACCCTAAATTAGAAATCTTTCATATGTAGAAAGATTAACAAAGTTTAAATTGCATTAACTGGAAAGGCGTGGTTATAAATAGAAGCTGTCTCGTATGGGCCAATAGGCCTTCTGCAGTTACCTTTGTTCTTATATTAATAAGATACAAGCTAGATGGTGATGAGATTGCCGATTTGATTTGCAAATCTGAGAGATTTGATTAGTAACAGTTTAAAACCTAAGGATCAATGCACGAATGTTCGTAATAAGGCAAATAGGACACTGTGATTTATTACTCGAAGCGTTAGTAAAAGGACATCTGGTGTGGTTCTTCAGGTATATCTTGCTCTAGTTAGGCCCCATTTAGATTATGCAGGTCTGTTTTGGTCTCCGTACCATAGAATGGATATAAATTCTCTTGAACGTGTCAAGCTTAGGATGACAAAGTTAATTCCCCAAATTAGAAATCTTTCATATGAATAAAGATTAACAAAGCTTAAACTGCATTCACGGGAAAGGCGAAGAGTTAGTGGGTGACATGATTAAGGTTTACAAGTGGATGAATGGATATAATACAGGGGATATTAATGGAGTATTAAAAGTATCAACACACGACAGAATGCGAAATAATTGGATAAGTTTAGATTTAGGAAAGACTTTGGTAAATACTGGTTCGGTAACAGGGTTGTTGATTTGTGGAACCAATTACCATGAAACGCAGTGGAGGTGGGGTTCCTCGACTGTTTCAAGCATGGGTTGGACATGTATATGAGTGGGATTGGGTTGTTATAAATAGGAGGTGCCTCGTATGGGCCAATAGGCCTTCTGCAGTTACCTTCGTTCTTATGTTCTTATGTGTTATGCAGTAATTTGCTCAACAAATCAACAACCGAACCAGTATTTATCAAGGTCTTTCCTAAATCTAAACATGTCCAATTTATAACCTTTTTTCGAGTTCTATTTTGTTTTGATTCCTTTAATACCCTATTATTATCCCCCGTTTGTTATTCCCATTCGTCAACTTGTACACCTCTAATATGTCACCACTAGTTTTTCACCTTATGTTAGTATTCTTTGCTTTCCTTATTCAGAGCAGACCTTTAGCGAAACATATAAAAGGCTGTATTAGTATGACAAGAAGTAAAAATTTCCAGTTAAATACATGAACTCAAAACAAAAATCGATGTAATGGAAATATATTGCATGAGCAGCAAAGGTTTAGAGCGACAGAGGTAAATACTGATCACAAATTTCTATCTCTCTACATTAAAAAATTCGAAGGCACATTATACAAACAATTCTTTTAAATCTTTATTAAAAAATCATATTCCATCAGACATACAATTTTTACATTTAAAACTGTATATAGGGAGTTTAGCTTTTAAATTTCATAATAATTTCCCTAAATTAAGATAACTGTTCATCTGGAGTTTTGGTCGTTGGGTTTGATCAATCTTGGCTTTTTGCATGAATCCTCGGGATTGTTACCGTCATCTTTTCTAGCTCGCTTTTTGGGCTGCAAATATTCGGTGCGGTTTTGCTCACAATTTTGTATCGTCATATCAAATGAAGTGCAGGGAGTTTGCTTATTACTTTTGATGGAATCATTCAAAGTAATGATCTTCTTATCGAGGCTTGTGACCAGCGTATCATTTCTTTTTTTCATTGGTACATCTGTAGACTGATTTTGTTTATCGCTTGTTTTTGCCTTATTGTCGATTACGACCTTTTCCTCCTTCTGTTGGAAATTTGCTTGCGAGCCTAGAGTCTTCTTTATCGGAGCACATACTCTTTTTGGCCTAGTTGGTTTGCGAATACAACATTCGTATATAATTTCTGCCATGGCTCTGTATATTGGACCTGTTGCGTTACACGAAAATCTAATATTTTTCTTAATATCGGTTAGAATTCACAGACTAATGAGTAAAGTTTCTCCAAGATATGTTTTGGCAAAATATTGAAAAACACGTAAATTATGCGTCCACAAACGTATTTTCTGGTCTGTGCTAAGAACTAGACTGAATTATTCAAGGAGCGGGTTCCTTTTATATATACCCCAAGAGTTGTGTTAGTGAGGTGATTGACCTGAGCCTGAGTACATATAGGAATAACAATAGTGATATTAAATATATTTTCTGGCTCACCAAAGTCCATGCTACATGGACACTTCGTTCTGAGTAGCTAAATCCGAAACAACAACAACAGTGATTTTATTAGTGTAAGAGAGAGAGAGTCTTAGAGTATTAGTCTTAGAGAGAGAGAGAGAGAGAGAGAGATTGTCAGGTACAGTTTAATGCTGATAAATGCAAAGTTCTGAGGCTAGGTAATGATATAGTTACAAGATACGAGCTAGATGGTGTTGAGATTGCGAAGTGGGATTGCGAAAGGGATCTGGTAGTTATGATTAGTAAGAATTTAAAACAATAGGATCAATGCATGAATGTTCGTAATAAGGCAAATTGGACACTGGGATTTATTTATCGAAGCGTTAGTAACAAGCGACCTGATGTGGTTCTTCAGCTGTATCTTGCTCTGGTTAGGCCCAATTTAGATTATTCAGTTCAGTTTTGGTCGCTGTCCTATAGAATGGATATAAATTCACTTGAACGTGTCCAGTGTAGGATGACTAAGTTAAAACCCTAAATTAGAAATCTTTCATATGTAGAAAGATTAACAAAGTTTAAATTGCATTAACTGGAAAGGCGTGGTTATAAATAGAAGCTGTCTCGTATGGGCCAATAGGCCTTCTGCAGTTACCTTTGTTCTTATATTAATAAGATACAAGCTAGATGGTGATGAGATTGCCGATTTGATTTGCAAATCTGAGAGATTTGATTAGTAACAGTTTAAAACCTAAGGATCAATGCACGAATGTTCGTAATAAGGCAAATAGGACACTGTGATTTATTACTCGAAGCGTTAGTAAAAGGACATCTGGTGTGGTTCTTCAGGTATATCTTGCTCTAGTTAGGCCCCATTTAGATTATGCAGGTCTGTTTTGGTCTCCGTACCATAGAATGGATATAAATTCTCTTGAACGTGTCAAGCTTAGGATGACAAAGTTAATTCCCCAAATTAGAAATCTTTCATATGAATAAAGATTAACAAAGCTTAAACTGCATTCACGGGAAAGGCGAAGAGTTAGTGGGTGACATGATTAAGGTTTACAAGTGGATGAATGGATATAATACAGGGGATATTAATGGAGTATTAAAAGTATCAACACACGACAGAATGCGAAATAATTGGATAAGTTTAGATTTAGGAAAGACTTGGGTAAATACTGGTTCGGTAACAGGGTTGTTGATTTGTGGAACCAATTACCATGAAACGCAGTGGAGGTGGGGTTCCTCGACTGTTTCAAGCATGGGTTGGACATGTATATGAGTGGGATTGGGTTGTTATAAATAGGAGGTGCCTCGTATGGGCCAATAGGCCTTCTGCAGTTACCTTCGTTCTTATGTTAACATAAGAACATAAGAACAAAGGTAACTGCAGAAGGCCTATTGGCCCATACGAGGCAGCTCCTATTCTATAACCACCCAATCCCACTCATATACTTGTCCAACCCATGCTTGAAACAATCGAGGGACCCCACCTCCACAATGTTACGCGGCAATTGGTTCCACAAATCAACAACCCTGTTACTGAACCAGTATTTACCCAAGTCTTTCCTAAATCTAAACTTATCCAATTTATATCCATTGTTTCGTGTTCTGTCCTGTGTTGATACTTTTAATACCCTATTAATATCCCCCCGGTTATGTCCATTCATCCACTTGTAAACCTCTATCATGTCACCCCTAACTCTTCGCCTTTCCAGTGAATGCAACTTAAGCTTTGTTAATCTTTCTTCATATGAAAGATTTCTAATTTGGGGAATTAACTTAGTCATCCTACGCTGGACACGTTCAAGTGAATTTATATCCATTCTATAATATGGCGACCAAAACTGAACTGCATAATCTAAATGGGGCCTAACTAGAGCAAGATATAGCTTGAGAACCACACCAGGTGTCTTGTTACTAACGCTGCGATTAATAAATCCAAGTGTCCGATTTGCCTTATTACGAACATTTATGCATTGATCCTTTTGTTTTAAATTCTTACTAATCATAACTCCCAGATCCCTTTCGCAATCCGACTTCGCAATCACAACACCATCTAGCTCGTATCTTGTAACTCTATCATCATTACCTAACCTCAGAACTTTACATTTATCAGCATTAAACTGCATCTGCCAATCCTTTGACCATTTCAAAACCCTATCTAGATCAACTTGAAGTGATAGTGAGTCCTCCTCCGAATTAATTTCCCTACCGATTTTCGTATCATCGGCAAATTTGCAAATGTTGCTACTCAAACCTGAATCTAAATCATTTATATATATTATAAACAACAGAGGTCCCAGGACAGAGCCTTGAGGCACTCCACTTACAACATTTTCCCACTCTGACTTGATTCCATTTATACTAACTCTCTGTTTCCTTTGGTATAGCCATGCCCTAATCCAGCTTAATATAGCACCCCCAATACCATGAGACTCTATTTTTTTAATCAGTCTTTCATGTGGCACTGTATCAAAAGCTTTGCTAAAGTCAAGGTATACAACATCGCAATCCTTACCACTATCAACTGCCTCAACAATGCTAGAATAAAAAGATAACAAATTTGTTAAACATGAACGGCCATTTATAAAACCATGTTGCGACTCAATTATTAATTTATGTTTTTCAAGATGAAGACGAATTTTATTTGCTATTATAGATTCGAGTAACTTTCCCACAATAGACGTTAGGCTAATTGGTCGATAGTTAGACGCAAGTGATCTATCTCCTTTCTTAAAAACTGGTATCACATTAGCAACTTTCCAAAACTCTGGCACTCTGCCTGACTCTATTGATTTATTAAATATGGTTGACAGTGGGTCACAAAGCTCCTCTTTGCATTCTTTAAGCACCCTAGCAAACACTTCATCCGGCCCTGGGGATTTGTTTGGTTTGAGTTTTACTATTTGTTTAAGAACATCCTCCCTGGTAACTGCTAAACTCGTCAACCTGTCCTCGTCCCCACCCACATAGACTTGTTCGGCTGAAGGCATATTGTTAAGTTCCTCTTTAGTAAATACAGATACAAAATATTTATTAAAAATACTACTCATCTCTTCATCACTATCTGTTATTTGACCTGTCTCAGTTTTTAATGGACCTATCCTTTCCCTAGTCTTAGTACGATATAACTGAAAAAACCCTTTAGGATTTGTCTTTGCTTGCCCTGCTATGCGAACTTCATAGTTTCTTTTTGCTTTCCTTATCTCTTTTTTAACATTTCTAACCAGTTGTACGAATTCCTGTTCTAAAGTGACCTCCCCATTTTTAATCCTTTTGTACCAAGCTCTCTTTTTACCTATAAGGTTCTTCAAATTCTTTGTTATCCACTTTGGGTCATTAGTATACGATCTATTCAATTTGTATGGTATACTACGTTCCTGTGCTTTGTTTAGAATATTCTTAAATAAGTTATATATTGAATCCACATCGAAATCCCCATTTAAGTCACCTATCGCTGGGTTCATGTCTCGCTCCAAGACCGGCCCACACCCGATACCCAAGCCTTTCCAATCAATTTGACCCAAAAAATTTCTTAGGCTATTAAAATCAGCTTTTCGAAAATCTGGCACTTTAACAGAATTTTCTCCTACTGGTCTATTCCATTCTATGCTAACAATTATGTTCTTGTTAACAATGTTCTTATGTGTTATGCAGTAATTTGCTCAACAAATCAACAACCGAACCCGTATTTATCAAGGTCTTTCCTAAATCTAAACATGTCCAATTTATAACCTTTTTTCGAGTTCTATTTTGTTTTGATTCCTTTAATACCCTATTATTATCCCCCGTTTGTTATTCCCATTCGTCAACTTGTACACCTCTAATATGTCACCACTAGTTTTTCACCTTATGTTAGTATTCTTTGCTTTCCTTATTCAGAGCAGACCTTTAGCGAAACATATAAAAGGCTGTATTAGTATGACAAGAAGTAAAAATTTCCAGTTAAATACATGAACTCAAAACAAAAATCGATGTAATGGAAATATATTGCATGAGCAGCAAAGATTTAGAGCGACAGAGGTAAATACTGATCACAAATTTCTATCTCTCTACATTAAAAAATTCGAAGGCACATTATACAAACAATTCTTTTAAATCTTTATTAAAAAATCATATTCCATCAGACATACAATTTTTACATTTAAAACTGTATATAGGGAGTTTAGCTTTTAAATTTCATAATAATTTCCCTAAATTAAGATAACTGTTCGTCTGGAGTTTTGGTCGTTGGGTTTGATCAATCTTGGCTTTTTGCATGAATCCTCGGGATTGTTACGGTCATCTTTTCTAGCTCGCTTTTTGGGCTGCAAATATTCGGTGCGGTTTTGCTCACAATTTTGTATCGTCATATCAAATGAAGTGCAGGGAGTTTGCTTATTACTTTTGATGGAATCATTCAAAGTAATGATCTTCTTATCGAGGCTTGTGACCAGCGTATCATTTCTTTTTTTCATTGGTACATCTGTAGACTGATTTTGTTTATCGCTTGTTTTTGCCTTATTGTCGATTACGACCTTTTCCTCCTTCTGTTGGAAATTTGCTTGCGAGCCTAGAGTCTTCTTTATCGGAGCACATACTCTTTTTGGCCTAGTTGGTTTGCGAATACAACATTCGTATATAATTTCTGCCATGGCTCTGTATATTGGACCTGTTGCGTTACAGGAAAATCTATTATTTTTCTTAATATCGGTTAGAATTCACAGACTAATGAGTAAAGTTTCTCCAAGATATGTTTTGGCAAAATATTGAAAAACACGTAAATTATGCGTCCACAAACGTATTTTCTGGTCTGTGCTAAGAACTAGACTGAATTATTCAAGGAGCGGGTTCCTTTTATATATACCCCAAGAGTTGTGTTAGTGAGGTGATTGACCTGAGCCTGAGTACATATAGGAATAACAATAGTGATATTAAATATATTTTCTGGCTCACCAAAGTCCATGCTACATGGACACTTCGTTCTGAGTAGCTAAATCCGAAACAACAACAACAGTGATTTTATTAGTGTAAGAGAGAGAGAGTCTTAGAGTATTAGTCTTAGAGAGAGAGAGAGAGAGAGAGAGAGAGAGAGAGAGAGAGAGAGAGATTGTCAGGTACAGTTTAATGCTGATAAATGCAAAGTTCTGAGGCTAGGTAATGATATAGTTACAAGATACGAGCTAGATGGTGTTGAGATTGCGAAGTGGGATTGCGAAAGGGATCTGGTAGTTATGATTAGTAAGAATTTAAAACAATAGGATCAATGCATGAATGTTCGTAATAAGGCAAATTGGACACTGGGATTTATTTATCGAAGCGTTAGTAACAAGCGACCTGATGTGGTTCTTCAGCTGTATCTTGCTCTGGTTAGGCCCAATTTAGATTATTCAGTTCAGTTTTGGTCGCTGTCCTATAGAATGGATATAAAATCACTTGAACGTGTCCAGTGTAGGATGACTAAGTTAAAACCCTAAATTAGAAATCTTTCATATGTAGAAAGATTAACAAAGTTTAAATTGCATTAACTGGAAAGGCGTGGTTATAAATAGAAGCTGTCTCGTATGGGCCAATAGGCCTTCTGCAGTTACCTTTGTTCTTATATTAATAAGATACAAGCTAGATGGTGATGAGATTGCCGATTTGATTTGCAAATCTGAGAGATTTGATTAGTAACAGTTTAAAACCTAAGGATCAATGCACGAATGTTCGTAATAAGGCAAATAGGACACTGTGATTTATTACTCGAAGCGTTAGTAAAAGGACATCTGGTGTGGTTCTTCAGGTATATCTTGCTCTAGTTAGGCCCCATTTAGATTATGCAGGTCTGTTTTGGTCTCCGTACCATAGAATGGATATAAATTCTCTTGAACGTGTCAAGCTTAGGATGACAAAGTTAATTCCCCAAATTAGAAATCTTTCATATGAATAAAGATTAACAAAGCTTAAACTGCATTCACGGGAAAGGCGAAGAGTTAGTGGGTGACATGATTAAGGTTTACAAGTGGATGAATGGATATAATACAGGGGATATTAATGGAGTATTAAAAGTATCAACACACGACAGAATGCGAAATAATTGGATAAGTTTAGATTTAGGAAAGACTTGGGTAAATACTGGTTCGGTAACAGGGTTGTTGATTTGTGGAACCAATTACCATGAAACGCAGTGGAGGTGGGGTTCCTCGACTGTTTCAAGCATGGGTTGGACATGTATATGAGTGGGATTGGGTTGTTATAAATAGGAGGTGCCTCGTAAGGGCCAATAGGCCTTCTGCAGTTACCTTCGTTCTTATGTTCTTATGTGTTATGCAGTAATTTGCTCAACAAATCAACAACCGAACCAGTATTTATCAAGGTCTTTCCTAAATCTAAACATGTCCAATTTATAACCTTTTTTCGAGTTCTATTTTGTTTTGATTCCTTTAATACCCTATTATTATCCCCCGTTTGTTATTCCCATTCGTCAACTTGTACACCTCTAATATGTCACCACTAGTTTTTCACCTTATGTTAGTATTCTTTGCTTTCCTTATTCAGAGCAGACCTTTAGCGAAACATATAAAAGGCTGTATTAGTATGACAAGAAGTAAAAATTTCCAGTTAAATACATGAACTCAAAACAAAAATCGATGTAATGGAAATATATTGCATGAGCAGCAAAGATTTAGAGCGACAGAGGTAAATACTGATCACAAATTTCTATCTCTCTACATTAAAAAATTCGAAGGCACATTATACAAACAATTCTTTTAAATCTTTATTAAAAAATCATATTCCATCAGACATACAATTTTTACATTTAAAACTGTATATAGGGAGTTTAGCTTTTAAATTTCATAATAATTTCCCTAAATTAAGATAACTGTTCATCTGGAGTTTTGGTCGTTGGGTTTGATCAATCTTGGCTTTTTGCATGAATCCTCGGGATTGTTACCGTCATCTTTTCTAGCTCGCTTTTTGGGCTGCAAATATTCAGTGCGGTTTTGCTCACAATTTTGTATCGTCATATCAAATGAAGTGCAGGGAGTTTGCTTATTACTTTTGATGGAATCATTCAAAGTAATGATCTTCTTATCGAGGCTTGTGACCAGCGTATCATTTCTTTTTTTCATTGGTACATCTGTAGACTGATTTTGTTTATCGCTTGTTTTTGCCTTATTGTCGATTACGACCTTTTCCTCCTTCTGTTGGAAATTTGCTTGCGAGCCTAGAGTCTTCTTTATCGGAGCACATACTCTTTTTGGCCTAGTTGGTTTGCGAATACAACATTCGTATATAATTTCTGCCATGGCTCTGTATATTGGACCTGTTGCGTTACAGGAAAATCAAATATTTTTCTTAATATCGGTTAGAATTCACAGACTAATGAGTAAAGTTTCTCCAAGATATGTTTTGGCAAAATATTGAAAAACACGTAAATTATGCGTCCACAAACGTATTTTCTGGTCTGTGCTAAGAACTAGACTGAATTATTCAAGGAGCGGGTTCCTTTTATATATACCCCAAGAGTTGTGTAAGTGAGGTGATTGACCTGAGCCTGAGTACATATAGGAATAACAATAGTGATATTAAATATATTTTCTGGCTCACCAAAGTCCATGCTACATGGACACTTCGTTCTGAGTAGCTAAATCCGAAACAACAACAACAGTGATTTTATTAGTGTGTCGAGAGAGAGTCTTAGAGTATTAGTCTTAGAGAGAGAGAGAGAGAGAGAGAGAGAGAGAGAGAGAGAGAGAGAGAGAGAGAGAGAGAGAGAGAGAGAGAGAGAGAGAGAGATTGTCAGGTACAGTTTAATGCTGATAAATGCAATGTTCTGAGGCTAGGTAATGATATAGTTACAAGATACGAGCTAGATGGTGTTGAGATTGCGAAGTGGGATTGCGAAAGGGATCTGGTAGTTATGATTAGTAAGAATTTAAAACAATAGGATCAATGCATGAATGTTCGTAATAAGGCAAATTGGACACTGGGATTTATTTATCGAAGCGTTAGTAACAAGCGACCTGATGTGGTTCTTCAGCTGTATCTTGCTCTGGTTAGGCCCAATTTAGATTATTCAGTTCAGTTTTGGTCGCTGTCCTATAGAATGGATATAAATTCACTTGAACGTGTCCAGTGTAGGATGACTAAGTTAAAACCCTAAATTAGAAATCTTTCATATGTAGAAAGATTAACAAAGTTTAAATTGCATTAACTGGAAAGGCGTGGTTATAAATAGAAGCTGTCTCGTATGGGCCAATAGGCCTTCTGCAGTTACCTTTGTTCTTATATTAATAAGATACAAGCTAGATGGTGATGAGATTGCCGATTTGATTTGCAAATCTGAGAGATTTGATTAGTAACAGTTTAAAACCTAAGGATCAATGCACGAATGTTCGTAATAAGGCAAATAGGACACTGTGATTTATTACTCGAAGCGTTAGTAAAAGGACATCTGGTGTGGTTCTTCAGGTATATCTTGCTCTAGTTAGGCCCCATTTAGATTATGCAGGTCTGTTTTGGTCTCCGTACCATAGAATGGATATAAATTCTCTTGAACGTGTCAAGCTTAGGATGACAAAGTTAATTCCCCAAATTAGAAATCTTTCATATGAATAAAGATTAACAAAGCTTAAACTGCATTCACGGGAAAGGCGAAGAGTTAGTGGGTGACATGATTAAGGTTTACAAGTGGATGAATGGATATAATACAGGGGATATTAATGGAGTATTAAAAGTATCAACACACGACAGAATGCGAAATAATTGGATAAGTTTAGATTTAGGAAAGACTTGGGTAAATACTGGTTCGGTAACAGGGTTGTTGATTTGTGGAACCAATTACCATGAAACGCAGTGGAGGTGGGGTTCCTCGACTGTTTCAAGCATGGGTTGGACATGTATATGAGTGGGATTGGGTTGTTATAAATAGGAGGTGCCTCGTATGGGCCAATAGGCCTTCTGCAGTTACCTTCGTTCTTATGTTAACATAAGAACATAAGAACAAAGGTAACTGCAGAAGGCCTATTGGCCCATACGAGGCAGCTCCTATTCTATAACCACCCAATCCCACTCATATACTTGTCCAACCCGTGCTTGAAACAATCGAGGGACCCCACCTCCACAATGTTACGCGGCAATTGGTTCCACAAATCAACAACCCTGTTACTGAACCAGTATTTACCCAAGTCTTTCCTAAATCTAAACTTATCCAATTTATATCCATTGTTTCGTGTTCTGTCCTGTGTTGATACTTTTAATACCCTATTAATATCCCCCCGGTTATGTCCATTCATCCACTTGTAAACCTCTATCATGTCACCCCTAACTCTTCGCCTTTCCAGTGAATGCAACTTAAGCTTTGTTAATCTTTCTTCATATGAAAGATTTCTAATTTGGGGAATTAACTTAGTCATCCTACGCTGGACACGTTCAAGTGAATTTATATCCATTCTATAATATGGCGACCAAAACTGAACTGCATAATCTAAATGGGGCCTAACTAGAGCAAGATATAGCTTGAGAACCACACCAGGTGTCTTGTTACTAACGCTGCGATTAATAAATCCAAGTGTCCGATTTGCCTTATTACGAACATTTATGCATTGATCCTTTTGTTTTAAATTCTTACTAATCATAACTCCCAGATCCCTTTCGCAATCCGACTTCACAATCACAACACCATCTAGCTCGTATCTTGTAACTCTATCATCATTACCTAACCTCAGAACTTTACATTTATCAGCATTAAACTGCATCTGCCAATCCTTTGACCATTTCAAAACCCTATCTAGATCAACTTGAAGTGATAGTGAGTCCTCCTCCGAATTAATTTCCCTACCGATTTTCGTATCATCGGCAAATTTGCAAATGTTGCTACTCAAACCTGAATCTAAATCATTTATATATATTATAAACAACAGAGGTCCCAGGACAGAGCCTTGAGGCACTCCACTTACAACATTTTCCCACTCTGACTTGATTCCATTTATACTAACTCTCTGTTTCCTTTGGTATAGCCATGCCCTAATCCAGCTTAATATAGCACCCCCAATACCATGAGACTCTATTTTTTTAATCAGTCTTTCATGTGGCACTGTATCAAAAGCTTTGCTAAAGTCAAGGTATACAACATCGCAATCCTTACCACTATCAACTGCCTCAACAATGCTAGAATAAAAAGATAACAAATTTGTTAAACATGAACGGCCATTTATAAAACCATGTTGCGACTCAATTATTAATTTATGTTTTTCAAGATGAAGACGAATTTTATTTGCTATTATAGATTCGAGTAACTTTCCCACAATAGACGTTAGGCTAATTGGTCGATAGTTAGACGCAAGTGATCTATCTCCTTTCTTAAAAACTGGTATCACATTAGCAACTTTCCAAAACTCTGGCACTCTGCCTGACTCTATTGATTTATTAAATATGGTTGACAGTGGGTCACAAAGCTCCTCTTTGCATTCTTTAAGCACCCTAGCAAACTCTTCATCCGGCCCTGGGGATTTGTTTGGTTTGAGTTTTACTATTTGTTTAAGAACATCCTCCCTGGTAACTGCTAAACTCGTCAACCTGTCCTCGTCCCCACCCACATAGACTTGTTCGGCTGAAGGCATATTGTTAAGTTCCTCTTTAGTAAATACAGATACAAAATATTTATTAAAAATACTACTCATCTCTTCATCACTATCTGTTATTTGACCTGTCTCAGTTTTTAATGGACCTATCCTTTCCCTAGTCTTAGTACGATATAACTGAAAAAACCCTTTAGGATTTGTCTTTGCTTGCCCTGCTATGCGAACTTCATAGTTTCTTTTTGCTTTCCTTATCTCTTTTTAACATTTCTAACCAGTTGTACGAATTCCTGTTCTAAAGTGACCTCCCCATTTTTAATCCTTTTGTACCAAGCTCTCTTTTTACCTATAAGGTTCTTCAAATTCTTTGTTATCCACTTTGGGTCATTAGTATACGATCTATTCAATTTGTATGGTATACTACGTTCCTGTGCTTTGTTTAGAATATTCTTAAATAAGTTATATATTGAATCCACATCGAAATCCCCATTTAAGTCACCTATCGCTGGGTTCATGTCTCGCTCCAAGACCGGCCCACACCCGATACCCAAGCCTTTCCAATCAATTTGACCCAAAAAATTTCTTAGGCTATTAAAATCAGCTTTTCGAAAATCTGGCACTTTAACAGAATTTTCTCCTACTGGTCTATTCCATTCTATGCTAACAATTATGTTCTTGTTAACAATGTTCTTATGTGTTATGCAGTAATTTGCTCAACAAATCAACAACCGAACCCGTATTTATCAAGGTCTTTCCTAAATCTAAACATGTCCAATTTATAACCTTTTTTCGAGTTCTATTTTGTTTTGATTCCTTTAATACCCTATTATTATCCCCCGTTTGTTATTCCCATTCGTCAACTTGTACACCTCTAATATGTCACCACTAGTTTTTCACCTTATGTTAGTATTCTTTGCTTTCCTTATTCAGAGCAGACCTTTAGCGAAACATATAAAAGGCTGTATTAGTATGACAAGAAGTAAAAATTTCCAGTTAAATACATGAACTCAAAACAAAAATCGATGTAATGGAAATATATTGCATGAGCAGCAAAGATTTAGAGCGACAGAGGTAAATACTGATCACAAATTTCTATCTCTCTACATTAAAAAATTCGAAGGCACATTATACAAACAATTCTTTTAAATCTTTATTAAAAAATCATATTCCATCAGACATACAATTTTTACATTTAAAACTGTATATAGGGAGTTTAGCTTTTAAATTTCATAATAATTTCCCTAAATTAAGATAACTGTTCGTCTGGAGTTTTGGTCGTTGGGTTTGATCAATCTTGGCTTTTTGCATGAATCCTCGGGATTGTTACGGTCATCTTTTCTAGCTCGCTTTTTGGGCTGCAAATATTCGGTGCGGTTTTGCTCACAATTTTGTATCGTCATATCAAATGAAGTGCAGGGAGTTTGCTTATTACTTTTGATGGAATCATTCAAAGTAATGATCTTCTTATCGAGGCTTGTGACCAGCGTATCATTTCTTTTTTTCATTGGTACATCTGTAGACTGATTTTGTTTATCGCTTGTTTTTGCCTTATTGTCGATTACGACCTTTTCCTCCTTCTGTTGGAAATTTGCTTGCGAGCCTAGAGTCTTCTTTATCGGAGCACATACTCTTTTTGGCCTAGTTGGTTTGCGAATACAACATTCGTATATAATTTCTGCCATGGCTCTGTATATTGGACCTGTTGCGTTACAGGAAAATCTATTATTTTTCTTAATATCGGTTAGAATTCACAGACTAATGAGTAAAGTTTCTCCAAGATATGTTTTGGCAAAATATTGAAAAACACGTAAATTATGCGTCCACAAACGTATTTTCTGGTCTGTGCTAAGAACTAGACTGAATTATTCAAGGAGCGGGTTCCTTTTATATATACCCCAAGAGTTGTGTTAGTGAGGTGATTGACCTGAGCCTGAGTACATATAGGAATAACAATAGTGATATTAAATATATTTTCTGGCTCACCAAAGTCCATGCTACATGGACACTTCGTTCTGAGTAGCTAAATCCGAAACAACAACAACAGTGATTTTATTAGTGTAAGAGAGAGAGAGTCTTAGAGTATTAGTCTTAGAGAGAGAGAGAGAGAGAGAGAGAGAGAGAGAGAGAGAGAGAGAGAGAGAGAGAGAGAGAGAGAGAGAGAGATTGTCAGGTACAGTTTAATGCTGATAAATGCAAAGTTCTGAGGCTAGGTAATGATATAGTTACAAGATACGAGCTAGATGGTGTTGAGATTGCGAAGTGGGATTGCGAAAGGGATCTGGTAGTTATGATTAGTAAGAATTTAAAACAATAGGATCAATGCATGAATGTTCGTAATAAGGCAAATTGGACACTGGGATTTATTTATCGAAGCGTTAGTAACAAGCGACCTGATGTGGTTCTTCAGCTGTATCTTGCTCTGGTTAGGCCCAATTTAGATTATTCAGTTCAGTTTTGGTCGCTGTCCTATAGAATGGATATAAAATCACTTGAACGTGTCCAGTGTAGGATGACTAAGTTAAAACCCTAAATTAGAAATCTTTCATATGTAGAAAGATTAACAAAGTTTAAATTGCATTAACTGGAAAGGCGTGGTTATAAATAGAAGCTGTCTCGTATGGGCCAATAGGCCTTCTGCAGTTACCTTTGTTCTTATATTAATAAGATACAAGCTAGATGGTGATGAGATTGCCGATTTGATTTGCAAATCTGAGAGATTTGATTAGTAACAGTTTAAAACCTAAGGATCAATGCACGAATGTTCGTAATAAGGCAAATAGGACACTGTGATTTATTACTCGAAGCGTTAGTAAAAGGACATCTGGTGTGGTTCTTCAGGTATATCTTGCTCTAGTTAGGCCCCATTTAGATTATGCAGGTCTGTTTTGGTCTCCGTACCATAGAATGGATATAAATTCTCTTGAACGTGTCAAGCTTAGGATGACAAAGTTAATTCCCCAAATTAGAAATCTTTCATATGAATAAAGATTAACAAAGCTTAAACTGCATTCACGGGAAAGGCGAAGAGTTAGTGGGTGACATGATTAAGGTTTACAAGTGGATGAATGGATATAATACAGGGGATATTAATGGAGTATTAAAAGTATCAACACACGACAGAATGCGAAATAATTGGATAAGTTTAGATTTAGGAAAGACTTGGGTAAATACTGGTTCGGTAACAGGGTTGTTGATTTGTGGAACCAATTACCATGAAACGCAGTGGAGGTGGGGTTCCTCGACTGTTTCAAGCATGGGTTGGACATGTATATGAGTGGGATTGGGTTGTTATAAATAGGAGGTGCCTCGTAAGGGCCAATAGGCCTTCTGCAGTTACCTTCGTTCTTATGTTCTTATGTGTTATGCAGTAATTTGCTCAACAAATCAACAACCGAACCAGTATTTATCAAGGTCTTTCCTAAATCTAAACATGTCCAATTTATAACCTTTTTTCGAGTTCTATTTTGTTTTGATTCCTTTAATACCCTATTATTATCCCCCGTTTGTTATTCCCATTCGTCAACTTGTACACCTCTAATATGTCACCACTAGTTTTTCACCTTATGTTAGTATTCTTTGCTTTCCTTATTCAGAGCAGACCTTTAGCGAAACATATAAAAGGCTGTATTAGTATGACAAGAAGTAAAAATTTCCAGTTAAATACATGAACTCAAAACAAAAATCGATGTAATGGAAATATATTGCATGAGCAGCAAAGATTTAGAGCGACAGAGGTAAATACTGATCACAAATTTCTATCTCTCTACATTAAAAAATTCGAAGGCACATTATACAAACAATTCTTTTAAATCTTTATTAAAAAATCATATTCCATCAGACATACAATTTTTACATTTAAAACTGTATATAGGGAGTTTAGCTTTTAAATTTCATAATAATTTCCCTAAATTAAGATAACTGTTCATCTGGAGTTTTGGTCGTTGGGTTTGATCAATCTTGGCTTTTTGCATGAATCCTCGGGATTGTTACCGTCATCTTTTCTAGCTCGCTTTTTGGGCTGCAAATATTCAGTGCGGTTTTGCTCACAATTTTGTATCGTCATATCAAATGAAGTGCAGGGAGTTTGCTTATTACTTTTGATGGAATCATTCAAAGTAATGATCTTCTTATCGAGGCTTGTGACCAGCGTATCATTTCTTTTTTTCATTGGTACATCTGTAGACTGATTTTGTTTATCGCTTGTTTTTGCCTTATTGTCGATTACGACCTTTTCCTCCTTCTGTTGGAAATTTGCTTGCGAGCCTAGAGTCTTCTTTATCGGAGCACATACTCTTTTTGGCCTAGTTGGTTTGCGAATACAACATTCGTATATAATTTCTGCCATGGCTCTGTATATTGGACCTGTTGCGTTACAGGAAAATCTATTATTTTTCTTAATATCGGTTAGAATTCACAGACTAATGAGTAAAGTTTCTCCAAGATATGTTTTGGCAAAATATTGAAAAACACGTAAATTATGCGTCCACAAACGTATTTTCTGGTCTGTGCTAAGAACTAGACTGAATTATTCAAGGAGCGGGTTCCTTTTATATATACCCCAAGAGTTGTGTTAGTGAGGTGATTGACCTGAGCCTGAGTACATATAGGAATAACAATAGTGATATTAAATATATTTTCTGGCTCACCAAAGTCCATGCTACATGGACACTTCGTTCTGAGTAGCTAAATCCGAAACAACAACAACAGTGATTTTATTAGTGTAAGAGAGAGAGTCTTAGAGTATTAGTCTTAGAGAGAGAGAGAGAGAGAGAGAGAGAGAGAGAGAGAGAGAGAGAGAGAGAGAGAGAGAGAGAGAGAGATTGTCAGGTACAGTTTAATGCTGATAAATGCAAAGTTCTGAGGCTAGGTAATGATATAGTTACAAGATACGAGCTAGATGGTGTTGAGATTGCGAAGTGGGATTGCGAAAGGGATCTGGTAGTTATGATTAGTAAGAATTTAAAACAATAGGATCAATGCATGAATGTTCGTAATAAGGCAAATTGGACACTGGGATTTATTTATCGAAGCGTTAGTAACAAGCGACCTGATGTGGTTCTTCAGCTGTATCTTGCTCTGGTTAGGCCCAATTTAGATTATTCAGTTCAGTTTTGGTCGCTGTCCTATAGAATGGATATAAATTCACTTGAACGTGTCCAGTGTAGGATGACTAAGTTAAAACCCTAAATTAGAAATCTTTCATATGTAGAAAGATTAACAAAGTTTAAATTGCATTAACTGGAAAGGCGTGGTTATAAATAGAAGCTGTCTCGTATGGGCCAATAGGCCTTCTGCAGTTACCTTTGTTCTTATATTAATAAGATACAAGCTAGATGGTGATGAGATTGCCGATTTGATTTGC
The DNA here is from genome assembly GCF_040958095.1 of Procambarus clarkii. Classification (NCBI taxonomy): domain Eukaryota; kingdom Metazoa; phylum Arthropoda; class Malacostraca; order Decapoda; family Cambaridae; genus Procambarus; species Procambarus clarkii. Next base: position 4,339,696 of record NC_091212.1, on the reverse strand, counting down.
AAATCTGAGAGATTTGATTAGTAACAGTTTAAAACCTAAGGATCAATGCACGAATGTTCGTAATAAGGCAAATAGGACACTGTGATTTATTACTCGAAGCGTTAGTAAAAGGACATCTGGTGTGGTTCTTCAGGTATATCTTGCTCTAGTTAGGCCCCATTTAGATTATGCAGGTCTGTTTTGGTCTCCGTACCATAGAATGGATATAAATTCTCTTGAACGTGTCAAGCTTAGGATGACAAAGTTAATTCCCCAAATTAGAAATCTTTCATATGAATAAAGATTAACAAAGCTTAAACTGCATTCACGGGAAAGGCGAAGAGTTAGTGGGTGACATGATTAAGGTTTACAAGTGGATGAATGGATATAATACAGGGGATATTAATGGAGTATTAAAAGTATCAACACACGACAGAATGCGAAATAATTGGATAAGTTTAGATTTAGGAAAGACTTGGGTAAATACTGGTTCGGTAACAGGGTTGTTGATTTGTGGAACCAATTACCATGAAACGCAGTGGAGGTGGGGTTCCTCGACTGTTTCAAGCATGGGTTGGACATGTATATGAGTGGGATTTGGTTGTTATAAATAGGAGGTGCCTCATATGGGCCAATAGGCCTTCTGCAGTTACCTTCGTTCTTATGTTCTTATGTGTTATGCAGTAATTTGCTCAACAAATCAACAACCGAACCAGTATTTATCAAGGTCTTTCCTAAATCTAAACATGTCCAATTTATAACCTTTTTTCGAGTTCTATTTTGTTTTGATTCCTTTAATACCCTATTATTATCCCCCGTTTGTTATTCCCATTCGTCAACTTGTACACCTCTAATATGTCACCACTAGTTTTTCACCTTATGTTAGTATTCTTTGCTTTCCTTATTCAGAGCAGACCTTTAGCGAAACATATAAAAGGCTGTATTAGTATGACAAGAAGTAAAAATTTCCAGTTAAATACATGAACTCAAAACAAAAATCGATGTAATGGAAATATATTGCATGAGCAGCAAAGATTTAGAGCGACAGAGGTAAATACTGATCACAAATTTCTATCTCTCTACATTAAAAAATTCGAAGGCACATTATACAAACAATTCTTTTAAATCTTTATTAAAAAATCATATTCCATCAGACATACAATTTTTACATTTAAAACTGTATATAGGGAGTTTAGCTTTTAAATTTCATAATAATTTCCCTAAATTAAGATAACTGTTCATCTGGAGTTTTGGTCGTTGGGTTTGATCAATCTTGGCTTTTTGCATGAATCCTCGGGATTGTTACCGTCATCTTTTCTAGCTCGCTTTTTGGGCTGCAAATATTCGGTGCGGTTTTGCTCACAATTTTGTATCGTCATATCAAATGAAGTGCAGGGAGTTTGCTTATTACTTTTGATGGAATCATTCAAAGTAATGATCTTCTTATCGAGGCTTGTGACCAGCGTATCATTTCTTTTTTTCATTGGTACATCTGTAGACTGATTTTGTTTATCGCTTGTTTTTGCCTTATTGTCGATTACGACCTTTTCCTCCTTCTGTTGGAAATTTGCTTGCGAGCCTAGAGTCTTCTTTATCGGAGCACATACTCTTTTTGGCCTAGTTGGTTTGCGAATACAACATTCGTATATAATTTCTGCCATGGCTCTGTATATTGGACCTGTTGCGTTACAGGAAAATCTATTATTTTTCTTAATATCGGTTAGAATTCAGAGACTAATGAGTAAAGTTTCTCCAAGATATGTTTTGGCAAAATATTGAAAAACACGTAAATTATGCGTCCACAAACGTATTTTCTGGTCTGTGCTAAGAACTAGACTTAATTATTCAAGGAGCGGGTTCCTTTTATATATACCCCAAGAGTTGTGTAAGTGAGGTGATTGACCTGAGCCTGAGTACATATAGGAATAACAATAGTGATATTAAATATATTTACGGGCTCACCAAAGTCCATGCTACATGGACACTTCGTTCTGAGTAGCTAAATCCGAAACAACAACAACAGTGATTTTATTAGTGTAAGAGAGAGAGAGAGAGAGAGAGAGAGAGAGAGAGAGAGAGAGAGAGAGAGAGAGAGAGAGAGAGAGAGAGAGAGAGAGAGAGAGAGAGAGAGAGAGAGAGAGAGAGAGAGAGAGAGAGAGAGAGAGAGAGAGAGAGAGAGAGAGAGAGAGAGATTGTCAGGTACAGTTTAATGCTGATAAATGCAAAGTTCTGAGTCTAGGTAATGATAGAGTTACAAGATACGAGCTAGATGGTGTTGAGATTGCGAAGTGGGATTGCGAAAGGGATCTGGGAGTTATGATTAGTAAGAATTTAAAACAATAGGATCAATGCATGAATGTTCGTAATAAGGCAAATTGGACACTGGGATTTATTTATCGAAGCGTTAGTAACAAGCGACCTGATGTGGTTCTTCAGCTGTATCTTGCTCTGGTTAGGCCCAATTTAGATTATTCAGTTCAGTTTTGGTCGCTGTCCTATAGAATGGATATAAATTCACTTGAACGTGTCCAGTGTAGGATGACTAAGTTAAAACCCTAAATTAGAAATCTTTCATATGAAGAAAGATTAACAAAGTTTAAATTGCATTAACTGGAAAGGCGTGGTTATAAATAGAAGGTGTCTCGTATGGGCCAATAGACCTGCAGTTACCTTTGTTCTTATATTAATAGGATACAAGCTAGATGGTGATGAGATTGCCGATTTGATTTGCAAATCTGAGAGATTTGATTAGTAACAGTTTAAAACCTAAGGATCAATGCACGAATGTTCGTAATAAGGCAAATAGGACACTGTGATTTATTACTCGAAGCGTTAGTAAAAGGACATCTGGTGTGGTTCTTCAGGTATATCTTGCTCTAGTTAGGCCCCATTTAGATTATGCAGGTCTGTTTTGGTCTCCGTACCATAGAATGGATATAAATTCTCTCGAACGTGTCAAGCTTAGGATGACAAAGTTAATTCCCCAAATTAGAAATCTTTCATATGAATAAAGATTAACAAAGCTTAAGCTGCATTCACGGGAAAGGCGAAGAGTTAGTGGGTGACATGATTAAGGTTTACAAGTGGATGAATGGATATAATACAGGGGATATTAATGGAGTATTAAAAGTATCAACACACGACAGAATGCGAAATAATTGGATAAGTTTAGATTTAGGAAAGACTTGGGTAAATACTGGTTCGGTAACAGGGGTTGTTGATTTGTGGAACCAATTACCATGAAACGCAGTGGAGGTGGGGTTCCTCGACTGTTTCAAGCATGGGTTGGACATGTATATGAGTGGGATTGGGTTGTTATAAATAGGAGGTGCCTCGTATGGGCCAATAGGCCTTCTGCAGTTACCTTCGTTCTTATGTTCTTATGTGTTATGCAGTAATTTGCTCAACAAATCAACAACCGAACCAGTATTTATCAAGGTCTTTCCTAAATCTAAACATGTCCAATTTATAACCTTTTTTCGAGTTCTATTTTGTTTTGATTCCTTTAATACCCTATTATTATCCCCCTTTTGTTATTCCCATTCGTCAACTTGTACACCTCTAATATGTCACCACTAGTTTTTCACCTTATGTTAGTATTCTTTGCTTTCCTTATTCAGAGCAGACCTTTAGCGAAACATATAAAAGGCTGTATTAGTATGACAAGAAGTAAAAATTTCCAGTTAAATACATGAACTCAAAACAAAAATCGATGTAATGGAAATATATTGCATGAGCAGCAAAGATTTAGAGCGACAGAGGTAAATACTGATCACAAATTTCTATCTCTCTACATTAAAAAATTCGAAGGCACATTATACAAACAATTCTTTTAAATCTTTATTAAAAAATCATATTCCATCAGACATACAATTTTTACATTTAAAACTGTATATAGGGAGTTTAGCTTTTAAATTTCATAATAATTTCCCTAAATTAAGATAACTGTTCGTCTGGAGTTTTGGTCGTTGGGTTTGATCAATCTTGGCTTTTTGCATGAATCCTCGGGATTGTTACCGTCATCTTTTCTAGCTCGCTTTTTGGGCTGCAAATATTCGGTGCGGTTTTGCTCACAATTTTGTATCGTCATATCAAATGAAGTGCAGGGAGTTTGCTTATTACTTTTGATGGAATCATTCAAAGTAATGATCTTCTTATCGAGGCTTGTGACCAGCGTATCATTTCTTTTTTTCATTGGTACATCTGTAGACTGATTTTGTTTATCGCTTGTTTTTGCCTTATTATCGATTACGACCTTTTCCTCCTTCTGTTGGAAATTTGCTTGCGAGCCTAGAGTCTTCTTATCGGAGCACATACTCTTTTTGGCCTAGGTTGGTTTGCGAATACAACATTCGTATATAATTTCTGCCATGGCTCTGTATATTGGACCTGTTGCGTTACAGGAAAAATCTAATATTTTTCTTAATATCGGTTAGAATTCACAGACTAATGAGTAAAGTTTCTCCAAGATATGTTTTGGCAAAATATTGAAAAACACGTAAATTATGCGTCCACAAACGTATTTTCTGGTCTGTGCTAAGAACTAGACTGAATTATTCAAGGAGCGGGTTCCTTTTATATATACCCCAAGAGTTGTGTAAGTGAGGTGATTGACCTGAGCCTGAGTACATATAGGAATAACAATAGTGATATTAAATATATTTACGTCACCA